>NW_022990188.1:0-23009 GCF_902827175.1 Gymnodraco acuticeps | reverse complement strand
TGTGTGTGTGTACCTGGTGTGTGTTGCGCAGCTCACTGACGGAGATGTAAACAACGGGTTTGTTGACGATGAGCAGCTCAGAGAACTCATCCATGTTGAACCTGTCCTCGGGTTCAGGGACGTCACACACACCATGCAGAAACTTCCTGTAACACACACACACACACCAGGTACACACACACACACACACACACACACACAGTGAGATGTTGTGTACCCTAACCCTGAACACGATCACTCTGTATATAGTTCACCATGTTAGTAGATCTCTAGACAGGGTTGTCATTTATTCTGTAGATTTTCTTCTGAAAGTCTTTTATTCAGTTTTTAAGAAATCTTGTAACTGGTGAACATTGAGTCTCTCTCTCAGCGTGACGGCCCCCCACCTGAATGTGAGGGCCCCCCACCTGAACGTGAGGACACTAAAGATCTCTCTCTCTCAGTGTGACGGCCCCCCACCTGAACGTGAGGACACTAAAGATCTCTCTCTCTCAGTGTGACGGCCCCCCACCTGAACGTGAGGACACTAAAGATCTCTCTCTCTCAGTGTGACGGCCCCCCACCTGAACGTGAGGACACTAAAGATCTCTCTCTCTCAGTGTGACGGCCCCCCACCTGAACGTGAGGACACTAAAGATCTCTCTCTCTCAGTGTGACGGCCCCCCACCTGAACGTGAGGACACTAAAGATCTCTCTCAGTGTGACGGCCCCCCACCTGAACGTGAGGGGCACCCCACCTGAACGTGAGGGGCACCCCACCTGAACGTGAGGACACTAAAGATCTCTCTCTCTCAGCGTGATGGCCCCCCACCTGAACGTGAGGACACTAAAGATCTCTCTCAGAGTGACGGCCCCCCACCTGAACGTGAGGGCCCCCCACCTGAACGTGAGGACACTAAAGATCTCTCTCTCACCGTGACGGCCCCCCACCTGAACGTGAGGACACTAAAGATCTCTCTCTCACCGTGACGGCCCCCCACCTGAACGTGAGGACACTAAAGATCTCTCTCAGCGTGACGACCCCCCACCTGAACGTGAGGACACTAAAGATCTCTCTCTCAGTGTGACGGCCCCCCACCTGAACGTGAGGACACTAAAGATCTCTCTCTCAGCGTGACGGCCCCCCACCTGAACGTGAGGACACTAAAGATCTCTCTCTCAGCGTGACGGCCCCCCACCTGAACGTGAGGACACTAAAGATCTCTCTCTCAGCGTGACCGCCCCCCACCTGAACGTGAGGACACTAAAGATCTCTCTCTCAGTGTGACGGCCCCCCACCTGAACGTGAGGACACTAAAGATCTCTCTCTCAGTGTGACGGCCCCCCACCTGAACATCAGGACACTAAATATCTCTCAGTGTGACGGCCCACCACCTGAACGTGAGGACACTAAAGATCTCTCTCTCAGTGTGACGGCCCCCCACCTGAACGTAAGGACACTAAAGATCTCTCTCTCTCAGTGTGACGGCCCCCCACCTGAACGTGAGGACACTAAAGATCTCTCTCTCTCAGTGTGACGGCCCCCCACCTGAACGTGAGGACACTAAAGATCTCTCTCAGTGTGACGGCCCCCCACCTGAACGTGAGGACACTAAAGATCTCTCTCAGTGTGACGGCCCCCCACCTGAACGTGAGGACACTAAAGATCTCTCTCTCAGTGTGACGGCCCCCCACCTGAACGTGAGGACACTAAAGATCTCTCTCAGCGTGACGGCCCCCCACCTGAACGTGAGGACACTAAAGATCTCTCTCTCAGCGTGACGGCCCCCCACCTGAACGTGAGGACACTAAAGATCTCTCTCTCAGTGTGACGGCCCCCCACCTGAACGTGAGGACACTAAAGATCTCTCTCAGTGTGACGGCCCCCCACCTGAACGTGAGGACACTAAAGATCTCTCTCTCAGCGTGACGGCCCCCCACCTGAACGTGAGGACACTAAAGATCTCTCTCAGCGTGATGGCCCCCCACCTGAACGTGAGGACACTAAAGATCTCTCTCTCAGCGTGATGGCCCCCCACCTGAACGTGAGGACACTAAAGATCTCTCTCTCTCAGTGTGACGGCCCCCCACCTGAACATCAGGACACTAAAGATCTCTCAGTGTGACGGCCCCCCACCTGAACGTGAGGACACTAAAGATCTCTCTCTCAGTGTGACGGCCCCCCACCTGAACGTAAGGACACTAAAGATCTCTCTCTCTCAGTGTGACGGCCCCCCACCTGAACGTGAGGACACTAAAGATCTCTCTCTCTCAGTGTGACGGCCCCCCACCTGAACGTGAGGACACTAAAGATCTCTCTCAGTGTGACGGCCCCCCACCTGAACGTGAGGGGCCCCCCACCTGAACGTGAGGACACTAAAGATCTCTCTCTCTCAGCGTGATGGCCCCCCACCTGAACGTGAGGACACTAAAGATCTCTCTCTCACCGTGACGGCTCCCCACCAGAACGTGAGGACACTAAAGATCTCTCTCTCAGCGTGAGGGCCCCCCACCTGAACGTGAGGACACTAAAGATCTCTCTCAGTGTGACGGCCCCCCACCTGAACGTGAGGACACTAAAGATCTCTCTCTCACCGTGAGGGCCCCCCACCTGAACGTGAGGACACTAAAGATCTCTCTCAGTGTGACGGCCCCCCACCTGAACGTGAGGACACTAAAGATCTCTCTCAGTGTGACGGCCCCCCACCTGAACGTGAGGACACTAAAGATCTCTCTCTCAGTGTGACGGCCCCCCACCTGAACGTGAGGACACTAAAGATCTCTCTCAGTGTGACGGCCCCCCACCTGAACGTGAGGACACTAAAGATCTCTCTCTCAGCGTGACGGCCCCCCACCTGAACGTGAGGACACTGAAGATCTCTCTCTCAGTGTGACGACCCCCCATCTGAACGTGAGGACACTAAAGATCTCTCTCAGTGTGACGGCCCCCCACCTGAACGTGAGGACACTAAAGATCTCTCTCTCAGTGTGACGGCCCCCCACCTGAACGTGAGGACACTAAAGATCTCTCTCTCAGTGTGACGGCCCCCCACCTGAACGTGAGGACACTAAAGATCTCTCTCTCAGCGTGACGGCCCCCACCTTAACGTGAGGACACTAAAGATCTCTCTCTCAGCGTGACGGCCCCCCACCTGAACGTGAGGACACTGAAGATCTCTCTCTCAGTGTGACGGCCCCCCACCGGAACGTGAGGACACTAAAGATCTCTCTCTCAGTGTGACGGCCCCCCCACCTGAACATCAGGACACTAAAGATCTCTCAGTGTGACGGCCCCCCACCTGAACGTGAGGACACTAAAGATCTCTCTCTCAGTGTGACGGCCCCCCACCTGAACGTGAGGACACTAAAGATCTCTCTCAGCGTGATGGCCCCCCACCTGAACGTGAGGACACTAAAGATCTCTCTCTCAGCGTGACAGCCCCCCACCTGAACGTGAGGACACTAAAGATCTCTCTCAGTATGACGGCCCCCCACCTGAACGTGAGGACACTAAAGATCTCTCTCAGTGTGACGGCCCCCCACCTGAACGTGAGGACACTAAAGATCTCTCTCTCAGCGTGACGGCCCCCCACCTGAACGTGAGGACACTAAAGATCTCTCTCAGTATGACGGCCCCCCACCTGAACGTGAGGACACTAAAGATCTCTCTCAGTGTGACGGCCCCCCACCTGAACGTGAGGACACTAAAGATCTCTCTCAGTGTGACGGCCCCCCACCTGAACGTGAGGACACTAAAGATCTCTCTCTCAGTGTGACGGCCCCCCACCTGAACGTCAGGACACTAAAGATCTCTCTCAGTGTGACGGCCCCCCATCTGAACGTGAGGACACTAAAGATCTCTCTCTCAGTGTGACGGCCCCCCACCGGAACGTGAGGACACTAAAGATCTCTCTCAGGGTGACGGCCCCCCACCTGAACGTGAGGACACTAAAGATCTCTCTCTCAGTGTGACGGCCCCCCCACCTGAACGTGAGGACACTAAAGATCTCTCTCTCAGTGTGACGGCCCCCCACCTGAACGTGAGGACACTAAAGATCTCTCTCTCAGTGTGACGGCCCCCCACCTGAACGTGAGGACACTAAAGATCTCTCTCTCAGCGTGACGGCCCCCCACCGGAACGTGAGGACACTAAAGATCTCTCTCAGGGTGACGGCCCCCCACCTGAACGTGAGGACACTAAAGATCTCTCTCTCAGTGTGACGGCCCCCCACCTGAACGTGAGGACACTAAAGATCTCTCTCTCAGTGTGACGGCCCCCCACCTGAACGTGAGGACACTAAAGATCTCTCTCTCAGTGTGACGGCCCCCCACCTGAACGTGAGGACACTAAAGATCTCTCTCAGCGTGACGGCCCCCCCACCTGAACGTGAGGACACTAAAGATCTCTCTCAGGGTGACGGCCCCCCACCTGAACGTGAGGACACTAAAGATCTCTCTCTCAGTGTGACGGCCCCCCACCTGAACGTGAGGACACTAAAGATCTCTCTCTCAGTGTGACGGCCCCCCACCTGAACATCAGGACACTAAAGATCTCCCTCAGGGTGACGGCCCCCCCACCTGAACGTGAGGACACTAAAGATCTCTCTCTCAGTGTGACGGCCCCCCACCGGAACGTGAGGACACTAAAGATCTCTCTCAGGGTGACGGCCCCCCACCTGAACGTGAGGACACTAAAGATCTCTCTCTCAGCGTGACGGCCCCCCACCTGAACGTGAGGACACTAAAGATCTCTCTCTCTCAGTGTGACGGCCCCCCACCTGAACGTGAGGACACTAAAGATCTCTCTCTCAGTGTGACGGCCCCCCACCTGAACGTGAGGACACTGAAGATCTCTCTCTCAGTGTGACGGCCCCCCCACCTGAACGTGAGGACACTAAAGATCTCTCTCAGGGTGACGGCCCCCCACCTGAACGTGAGGACACTAAAGATCTCTCTCTCAGTGTGACGGCCCCCCACCTGAACGCGAGGACAATAAAGATCTCTCTCAGGGTGACGGCCCCCCACCTGAACGTGAGGACACTAAAGATCTCTCTCTCAGTGTGACGGCCCCCCACCTGAACGTGAGGACACTGAAGATCTCTCTCTCAGTGTGACGGCCCCCACCTGAACGTGAGGACACTGAAGATCTCTCTCTCAGTGTGACGGCCCCCCATCTGAACGTGAGGACACTAAAGATCTCTCTCTCAGTGTGACGGCCCCCCACCTGAACGTGAGGACACTAAAGATCTCTCTCAGCGTGACGGCCCCCCACCTGAACGTGAGGACACTAAAGATCTCTCTCAGCGTGACGGCCCCCCACCTGAACGTGAGGACACTAAAGATCTCTCTCTCAGTGTGACGGCCCCCCACCTGAACGTGAGGACACTAAACATCTCTCTCTCAGTGTGACGGCCCCCCACCGGAACGTGAGGACACTAAAGATCTCTCTCAGGGTGACGGCCCCCCACCTGAACGTGAGGACACTAAAGATCTCTCTCTCAGTGTGACGGCCCCCCACCTGAACGTGAGGACACTAAAGATCTCTCTCAGGGTGACGGCCCCCCACCTGAACGTGAGGACACTAAAGATCTCTCTCTCAGTGTGACGGCCCCCCACCTGAACGTGAGGACACTGAAGATCTCTCTCTCAGTGTGACGGCCCCCCACCTGAACGTGAGGACACTAAAGATCTCTCTCAGTGTGACGGCCCCCCACCTGAACGTGAGGACACTAAAGATCTCTCTCAGGGTGACGACCCCCCACCTGAACGTGAGGACACTAAAGATCTCTCTCTCAGCGTGACGGCCCCCCCACCTGAACGTGAGGACACTAAAGATCTCTCTCAGGGTGACGGCCCCCCACCTGAACGTGAGGACACTAAAGATCTCTCTCTCAGTGTGACGGCCCCCCACCTGAACGTGAGGACACTAAAGATCTCTCTCTCAGTGTGACGGCCCCCCACCTGAACTTGAGGTGGGTTTGGCTGATGAACCGGTTCAGGGTCTGCAGGTGGTCTCCCTCCCCGGGGAACAGCTTGTTGGCGGCGGCGTGCTGCAGCATGCGGGCGATGCAGCCCAGCAGGTGGCGCTGTTCGGGCTGCAGGCTGCTCCCCGCACTGCGCTGCAACACCTCGAAGCCGTCCGGAGCCACGATGGCTGGGTTCATGTATCGATAGTAGACCAGGTTCCCCACGATCTGACGAGGAGGAGGAGGCAAGATTCAGAACAGAATATATCTGTATTGTCATCATACAAAGTACAACAACAGTCTACAGTCTAAAAACACTAACTGCAACCCTAACCAAAGGAGGTCAAATATCCATACATATCTCTAAATAGTAGTGGGTGCAGTCTTTGAGGGGTGGAGGTGTGTGCATGAATGTTGTCTGAGGTTTCAAGGCTTGTATTGTCCTGTGTACATCAGCTACAGTGTAGATATGTTAGTGAACATCTGAGGTCACAGGCTCCTCCCACAGAGAAACACAATACAAAAAGATCAGATGGTTCAAATAGTGCAAGGAGAGTGTTAGAGCCATTTTCATGTTGTTATTATTGACTGAATGTTAGGCTTGATAATAATATAAAGTAGATTATACTCTTAATTAATCAGGTATTTTTGTGAGTCACACTATAGTTTAAAATATATTAATTTAAGGCTCACTTATTTGTTATGAAAGGTGCGTCAGTATCACGTGCATGGCTGAATGCCTATATATGGTAGGTTGATAGTACAAGTAATTGGAATATGATATATTAGATAAATAATGTGTAAGTTGCAGACAGATGAATGTTATGGATGTTGTTTCAAAAGTTCAGGTGTTTAACAGTCTGATGGGGATGAAACTGTCCCCGAGTCTGGTGGTTTGAGTCCTGATGTTATATCTTCAGAGCAACACACCTCCTCCTCAGGACCGGTCTCTACTCTGGATTCTGCTCTCAGGGCTCAGTCTAACTCCTGGAGAGGAACAACACACCTGCTCCTCAGGACCGGTCTCTACTCTGGATTCTGCTCTCAGGGCTCAGTCTAACTCCTGGAGAGGAACAACACACCTCCTCCTCAGGACCGGTCTCTACTCTGGATTCTGCTCTCAGGGCTCAGTCTAACTCCTGGAGAGGAGCAACACACCTCCTCCTCAGGACCGGTCTCTACTCTGGATTCTGCTCTCAGGGCTCAGTCTAACTCCTGGAGAGGAGCAACACACCTCCTCCTCAGGACCGGTCTCTACTCTGGATTCTGCTCTCAGGGCTCAGTCTAACTCCTGGAGAGGAGCAACACACCTCCTCCTCAGGACCGGTCTCTACTCTGGATTCTGCTCTCAGGGCTCAGTCTAACTCCTGGAGAGGAGCAACACACCTCCTCCTCAGGACCGGTCTCTACTCTGGATTCTGCTCTCAGGGCTCAGTCTAACTCCTGGAGAGGAGCAACACACCTCCTCCTCAGGACCGGTCTCTACTCTGGATTCTGCTCTCAGGGCTCAGTCTAACTCCTGGAGAGGAACAACACACCTCCTCCTCAGGACCGGTCTCTACTCTGGATTCTGCTCTCAGGGCTCAGTCTAACTCCTGGAG
Organism: Gymnodraco acuticeps; assembly: GCF_902827175.1. NCBI lineage: Eukaryota > Metazoa > Chordata > Actinopteri > Perciformes > Bathydraconidae > Gymnodraco > Gymnodraco acuticeps. Next base: position 15,463 of record NW_022990188.1, on the reverse strand, counting down.
AGGAACAACACACCTCCTCCTCAGGACCGGTCTCTACTATGGATTCTGCTCTCAGGGCTCAGTCTAACTCCTGGAGAGGAGCAACACACCTCCTCCTCAGGACCGGTCTCTACTCTGGATTCTGCTCTCAGGGCTCAGTCTAACTCCTGGAGAGGAGCAACACACCTCCTCCTCAGGACCGGTCTCTACTATGGATTCTGCTCTCAGGGCTCAGTCTAACTCCTGGAGAGGAGCAACACACCTCCTCCTCAGGACCGGTCCTCTACTCTGGATTCTGCTCTCAGGGCTCAGTCCAACTCCTGGAGAGGAGCAACACACCTCCTCCTCAGGACCGGTCTCTACTCTGGATTCTGCTCTCAGGGCTCAGTCCACTCCTGGAGAGGAGCAACACACCTCCTCCTCAGGACCGGTCTCTACTCTGGATTCTGCTCTCAGGGCTCAGTCTAACTCCTGGAGAGGAGCAACACACCTCCTCCTCAGGACCGGTCTCTACTCTGGATTCTGCTCTCAGGGCTCAGTCTAACTCCTGGAGAGGAGCAACACACCTCCTCCTCAGGACCGGTCTCTACTCTGGATTCTGCTCTCAGGGCTCAGTCCAACTCCTGGAGAGGAGCAACACACCTCCTCCTCAGGACCGGTCTCTACTCTGGATTCTGCTCTCAGGGCTCAGTCCAACTCCTGGAGAGGAGCAACACACCTCCTCCTCAGGACCGGTCTCTACTATGGATTCTGCTCTCAGGGCTCAGTCTAACTCCTGGAGAGGAGCAACACACCTCCTCCTCAGGACCGGTCTCTACTATGGATTCTGCTCTCAGGGCTCAGTCTAACTCCTGGAGAGGAGCAACACACCTCCTCCTCAGGACCGGTCTCTACTATGGATTCTGCTCTCAGGGCTCAGTCTAACTCCTGGAGAGGAGCAACACACCTCCTCCTCAGGACCGGTCTCTACTCTGGATTCTGCTCTCAGGGCTCAGTCTAACTCCTGGAGAGGAGCAACACACCTCCTCCTCAGGACCGGTCTCTACTCTGGATTCTGCTCTCAGGGCTCAGTCTAACTCCTGGAGAGGAGCAACACACCTCCTTCTCAGGACCGGTCTCTACTCTGGATTCTGCTCTCAGGGCTCAGTCTAACTCCTGGAGAGGAGCAACACACCTCCTCCTCAGGACCGGTCTCTACTCTGGATTCTGCTCTCAGGGCTCAGTCTAACTCCTGGAGAGGAGCAACACACCTCCTCCTCAGGACCGGTCTCTACTCTGGATTCTGCTCTCAGGGCTCAGTCTAACTCCTGGAGAGGAGCAACACTCCTCCTCCTCAGGACCGGTCTCTACTCTGGATTCTGCTCTCAGGGCTCAGTCTAACTCCTGGAGAGGAGCAACACACCTCCTCTCAGGGACCGGTCTCTACTCTGGATTCTGCTCTCAGGGCTCAGTCTAACTCCTGGAGAGGAGCAACACACCTCCTCCTCAGGACCGGTCTCTACTCTGGATTCTGCTCTCAGGGCTCAGTCTAACTCCTGGAGAGGAGCAACACACCTCCTGCTCAGGACCGGTCTCTACTCTGGATTCTGCTCTCAGGGCTCAGTCTAACTCCTGGAGAGGAGCAACACACCTCCTCCTCAGGACCGGTCTCTACTCTGGATTCTGCTCTCAGGGCTCAGTCCAACTCCTGGAGAGGAGCAACACACCTCCTCCTCAGGACCGGTCTCTACTCTGGATTCTGCTCTCAGGGCTCAGTCTAACTCCTGGAGAGGAGCAACACACCTCCTCCTCAGGACCGGTCTCTACTCTGGATTCTGCTCTCAGGGCTCAGTCTAACTCCTGGAGAGGAGCAACACACCTCCTCCTCAGGACCGGTCTCTACTCTGGATTCTGCTCTCAGGGCTCAGTCTAACTCCTGGAGAGGAGCAACACACCTCCTCCTCAGGACCGGTCTCTACTCTGGATTCTGCTCTCAGGGCTCAGTCTGTCTAACTCCTGGAGAGGAGCAACACACCTCCTCCTCAGGACCGGTCTCTACTCTGGATTCTGCTCTCAGGGCTCAGTCTAACTCCTGGAGAGGAACAACACACCTCCTCCTCAGGACCGGTCTCTACTCTGGATTCTGCTCTCAGGGCTCAGTCTAACTCCTGGAGAGGAGCAACACACCTCCTCCTCAGGACCGGTCTCTACTCTGGATTCTGCTCTCAGGGCTCAGTCTAACTCCTGGAGAGGAGCAACACACCTCCTCCTCAGGACCGGTCTCTACTCTGGATTCTGCTCTCAGGGCTCAGTCTAACTCCTGGAGAGGAGCAACACACCTCCTCCTCAGGACCGGTCTCTACTCTGGATTCTGCTCTCAGGGCTCAGTCTAACTCCTGGAGAGGAGCAACACACCTCCTCCTCAGGACCGGTCTCTACTCTGGATTCTGCTCTCAGGGCTCAGTCTAACTCCTGGAGAGGAGCAACACACCTCCTCCTCAGGACCGGTCTCTACTCTGGATTCTGCTCTCAGGGCTCAGTCTAACTCCTGGAGAGGAAGCAACACACCTCCTCCTCAGGACCGGTCTCTACTCTGGATTCTGCTCTCAGGGCTCAGTCTAACTCCTGGAGAGGAGCAACACACCTCCTCCTCAGGACCGGTCTCTACTCTGGATTCTGCTCTCAGGGCTCAGTCTAACTCCTGGAGAGGAGCAACACACCTCCTCCTCAGGACCGGTCTCTACTCTGGATTCTGCTCTCAGGGCTCAGTCTAACTCCTGGAGAGGAGCAACACACCTCCTCCTCAGGACCGGTCTCTACTCTGGATTCTGCTCTCAGGGCTCAGTCTAACTCCTGGAGAGGAGCAACACACCTCCTCCTCAGGACCGGTCTCTACTCTGGATTCTGCTCTCAGGGCTCAGTCTAACTCCTGGAGAGGAGCAACACACCTCCTCCTCAGGACCGGTCTCTACTCTGGATTCTGCTCTCAGGGCTCAGTCTAACTCCTGGAGAGGAGCAACACACCTCCTCCTCAGGACCGGTCTCTACTCTGGATTCTGCTCTCAGGGCTCAGTCTAACTCCTGGAGAGGAGCAACACACCTCCTCCTCAGGACCGGTCTCTACTCTGGATTCTGCTCTCAGGGCTCAGTCTAACTCCTGGAGAGGAGCAACACACCTCCTCCTCAGGACCGGTCTCTACTCTGGACTCTGCTCTCAGGGCTCAGTCTAACTCCTGGAGAGGAGCAACACACCTCCTCCTCAGGACCGGTCTCTACTCTGGATTCTGCTCTCAGGGCTCAGTCTAACTCCTGGAGAGGAGCAACACACCTCCTCCTCAGGACCGGTCTCTACTCTGGATTCTGCTCTCAGGGCTCAGTCTAACTCCTGGAGAGGAGCAACACACCTCCTCCTCAGGACCGGTCTCTACTCTGGATTCTGCTCTCAGGGCTCAGTCTAACTCCTGGAGAGGAGCAACACACCTCCTCCTCAGGACCGGTCTCTACTCTGGATTCTGCTCTCAGGGCTCAGTCTAACTCCTGGAGAGGAGCAACACACCCTCCTCCTCAGGACCGGTCTCTACTCTGGATTCTGCTCTCAGGGCTCAGTCTAACTCCTGGAGAGGAGCAACACACCTCCTCCTCAGGACCGGTCTCTACTATGGATTCTGCTCTCAGGGCTCAGTCTAACTCCTGGAGAGGAGCAACACACCTCCTCCTCAGGACCGGTCTCTACTCTGGATTCTGCTCTCAGGGCTCAGTCCAATTCCTGGAGAGGAGCAACACACCTCCTCCTCAGGACCGGTCTCTACTCTGGATTCTGCTCTCAGGGCTCAGTCTAACTCCTGGAGAGGAGCAACACACCTCCTCCTCAGGACCGGTCTCTACTCTGGATTCTGCTCTCAGGGCTCAGTCTAACTCCTGGAGAGGAGCAACACACCTCCTCCTCAGGACCGGTCTCTACTCTGGATTCTGCTCTCAGGGCTCAGTCTAACTCTTGGAGAGGAGCAACACACCTCCTTCTCAGGACCGGTCTCTACTATGGATTCTGCTCTCAGGGCTCAGTCTAACTCCTGGAGAGGAACAACACACCTGCTCCTCAGGACCGGTCTCTACTCTGGATTCTGCTCTCAGGGCTCAGTCTAACTCCTGGAGAGGAGCAACACACCTCCTCCTCAGGACCGGTCTCTACTCTGGATTCTGCTCTCAGGGCTCAGTCTAACTCCTGGAGAGGAGCAACACACCTCCTCCTCAGGACCGGTCTCTACTCTGGATTCTGCTCTCAGGGCTCAGTCTAACTCCTGGAGAGGAGCAACACACCTCCTCCTCAGGACCGGTCTCTACTCTGGATTCTGCTCTCAGGGCTCAGTCTAACTCCTGGAGAGGAGCAACACACCTCCTCCTCAGGACCGGTCTCTACTCTGGATTCTGCTCTCAGGGCTCAGTCTAACTCCTGGAGAGGAGCAACACACCTCCTCCTCAGGACCGGTCTCTACTCTGGATTCTGCTCTCAGGGCTCAGTCTAACTCCTGGAGAGGAGCAACACACCTCCTCCTCAGGACCGGTCTCTACTATGGATTCTGCTCTCAGGGCTCAGTCTAACTCCTGGAGAGGAGCAACACACCTCCTCCTCAGGACCGGTCTCTACTATGGATTCTGCTCTCCGGGCTCAGTCTAACTCCTGGAGAGGAGCACACAACCTCCTCCTCAGGACCGGTCTCTACTCTGGATTCGGCTCTCAGGGCTCAGTCTTAACTCCTGGAGAGGAGCAACACACCTCCTCCTCAGGACCGGTCTCTACTCGGATTCTGCTCTCAGCAGGGGCTCAGTCTAACTCCTGGAGAGGAGCAAACACACCTCCCTCCTCCAGGACCCGGGTCCTCTGACTATGGATTTCTGCTCTTCAGTGGCTCAGTCCTAACTCCTGGAGAGGAGCAACACACCTCCTCCTCAGGACCGGTCTCTATCTGGATTCTGGGCTCTCAGGGCTCAGTCTAACTCCTGGAGAGGAGCAACACACCTCCTCCTCAGGACCGGTCTCTACTCTGGATTCTGCTCTCAGGGCTCAGTCTAACTCCTGGAGAGGAGCAACACACCTCCTCGTCAGGACCGGTCTCTACTCTGGATTTCTGCTCTCAGGGCTCAGTCTAACTCCTGGAGAGGAAGCAACACACCTCCTCCTCAGGACCGGTCTCTACTCTGGATTCTGCTTCAGGGCTCAGTCTAACTCCTGGAGAGGAGCAACACACCTCCTCCTCAGGACCGGTCTCTACTCTGGATTCTGCTCTCAGGGCTCAGTCTAACTCCTGGAGAGGAAGCAACACACCTCCTCCTCAGGACCGGTCTCTACTCTGGATTCTGCTCTCAGGGCTCAGTCTAACTCCTGGAGAGGAGCAACACACCTCCTCCTCAGGACCGGTCTCTACTCTGGATTCTGCTCTCAGGGCTCAGTCTAACTCCTGGAGAGGAAGCAACACACCTCCTCCTCAGGACCGGTCTCTACTCTGGATTCTGCTCTCAGGGCTCAGTCTAACTCCTGGAGAGGAGCAACACACCTCCTCCTCAGGACCGGTCTCTACTCTGGATTCTGCTCTCAGGGCTCAGTCTAACTCCTGGAGAGGAGCAACAACACCTCCTCCTCAGCGACCGGTCTCTACTACTCTGGAATTCTGCCTGCTCAAGGGCTCAGTCTAACTCCGGGAGAGGAAGCAACACAGCCTCCTCCTCAGGACCCGGTCCTCTACTCTGGATTCTGCTCTCAGGGCTCAGTCTAATCTCCTGGAGAGGAGCAACAACACCCTCCTCCTCAGGACCGGTCTCCTACTCTGGATTCTGTCTCGCTCAGGGCTCAGTCTAACTCCTGGAGAGGAGCAAACACACCTCCTCCTCAGGACAGGTCTCGTACTATGGATTCTGCTCTCAAGGGACTCAGTCTAACCTCTGGAGAGGAGCAACACAACCTCCACTCCTCAGGACGCGGGCTCTATCTACGCTGGATTCTGCTCTCAGGGCTCAGTCTAACTCTGGAGAGGAAAGCAACACAACAACCTCCTCACTCAGGACCGGTCTCTACTCTGGATTCTGCTCTCAGGGCTCAGTCTAACTCCTGGAGAGGAGCAACACACCTCCTCCCTCAGGATCCGGTCTCTACTCGGAATCTGCTCTCAGGGCTCAGTCTAACTCCTGGAGAGGAGCAACACACCTCCTCCTCAGGACCGGTCTCTACTCTGGATTCTGCTCTCATGGCTCAGTCTAACTCCTGGAGAGGAGCAACACACCTCCTTCTCAGGACCAGTGTATACTCTGAATTCTGCTCTCATGGCTCAGTCTAACTCCTGGAGCTCACCTTGTACAGCTCGTCCTCGCTGGCTTCAGGAAACTTCTCCTGCAGAGAGTCTCTCAGAACCTTCGCTGTGTAGCGCAGACCATACCTGCAACACACACACACACACACACATTACACACACAGACCATACCTGCAACACAGTACAAGACAAGGTACACAACTGCAACGGTTCAGACTTACGGCAGTTTGTGCAGGTTGGAGGACAGACTTACGGTAGTTTGTGCAGGTTGGAGGACAGACTTACGGTAGTTTGTGCAGGTTGGAGGACAGACTTACGGTAGTTTGTGCAGGTGGAGGACAGACTACGGTTAGTTGTGCAGTTGGAGGACAGACTTTACGGCTAGTTGTGCAGGTTGGTGAACGGTTGTATGTTGGAGGACAGCACTTACGGTAGTTTGTGACAGGTTGGAGTGAGGAACAGACTTACGTAGTTTGTGCAGGTTGGAGGACAGACTTACGTTAGTAGTTTGTGCAGGTTGGAGTACAGACTTACGTAGTTTGTGCAGGTTGGAGGACAGACTTTACGGTAGTTTGTGCAGGTTGGAGGACAGACTTACGGTAGTTTGTGCAGGTTGGAGGACAGACTTACGGTAGTTTGTGCAGGTTGGAGGACAGACTTACGGTAGTTTGTGCAGGTTGGAGGACAGACTTACGGTAGTTTGTGCAGGTGGAGGACCAGACTTACGTCAGTAACGGTAGTTTGTGCAGGTTGGAGGACAGACTTACGGTAGTTTTGTGCAGGTTGGAGGACAGACTTACGGCAGTTGTGTAGGTTGGAGGACAGACTTACGGTAGTTTGTGCAGGTTGGAGGACAGACTTACGGTAGTTTGTGCAGGTTGGAGGACAGACTTACGGTAGTTTGTGCAGGTTGGAGGACAGACTTACGGCAGTTTGTGCAGGTTGGAGGACAGACTTACGGGCAGTTGTTGCAGGTTGGAGGACAGACTTACGTAGTTTGTGCAGGTTGGAGGACAGACTTCGGTAGTTTGTGCAGGTGTGGAGGACAGACTTACGGTAGTTTGTGCAGGTGGAGGACAGACTTAACGGTAGTTTTGTGAGGTTGGAGGACAGACTTACGGTAGTTTGTGCAGGTTGGAGGACAGACTTACGGTAGTTTGTGCAGGTTGGAGGACAGACTTACGTAGTTTGTGCAGGTTGGAGGACAGACTTACGGTAGTTTGTGCAGGTTGGAGGACAGACTTACGGCAGTGTGTGTAGGTTGGAGGACAGACTTACGGTAGTTTGTGCAGGTTGGAGGACAGACTTACGGCAGTGTGTGTAGGTTGGAGGACAGACTTACGGTAGTTTGTGCAGGTTGGAGGACAGACTTTACGGTAGTTTTGTGCAGGTTGGAGGCAGACTTACGGTAGTTTGTGCAGGTTGGAGGACAGACTTACGGTAGTTTGTGCAGGTTGGAGGACAGATTTACGGTAGTTTGTGCAGGTTGGAGGACAGACTTACGGTAGTTTGTGCAGGTTGGAGGACAGACTTACGGTAGTTTGTGCAGGTTGGAGGACAGACTTACGGTAGTTTGTGCAGGTTGGAGGACAGACTTACGGTAGTTTGTGCAGGTTGGAGGACAGACTTACGGTAGTTTGTGCAGGTTGGGGGACAGACTTACGGCAGTTTGTGCAGGTTGGAGGTGATGGCCTTGAACACGCGCTCCGTCAGGTTCTTTAAGTTGATGATGGCGATGTCGATGCGTCTCTGAACCTCCGGGTGCAGCAGAGCGTCGGCAGCAGAGACCTCGTACGGCAGAGAGCTGCAACAAGAGAGGGTTACTGCACCTGTGGTAGTGAGTGAGTGTGTGAGTGAGTGAGTGAGTGTGAGTGAGTGAGTGAGTGAGTGAGTGTGAGTGTGTGTTATCTCCACCTCCTGGTCCCCGTGTTGCTCTCCGTCTGGTTGATCCAGGTCTTATAGACGTCCACAGGGTCGGTCCTGATGCTGGGGGCCGGCTCCTGCAGCAGGTCGTGCAGCGCGGGGCCCAGAGTCTCCTTCAGGGCGCTTTGCCCACGGGCCGAACGGTAGAAGTTCACCAGCATCTTGATGACGGTGGGGTTCCCGGTGACCACGTCCTGAGGCTGCTCCACCTTCAGCCTGCCTCCGTCACAGCAGACACACACACACACAGTTCATTATGATCCTCCATCACACACACAGTTCATTATGATCCTCCATCACACACACAGTTCATTATGATCCTCCATCACACACACCAGTGTTTCCCCTATATACAAATAGTGGCGGCGCAGCACCGCTGCTGAAATATGCTCGCCGCTGCTAGGGGGCGCAGCCAGGTACCCAAAAAAAATATATATGTTGGGTACCTGCCCCCCCCCCCCCCTTCGGTTGACGCACCTCCTTCGGTTGACGCACCTCTAGCGCCTTGTCGCTGGTACAGACTCGTCGCCAGGTTTGGCTGGCCCAGTCACCACTAACGGAGGCACGTAGGAGAGTCCTCCGTCGCGTACCAGTCGAGCCAGGGGAGCTGTTTGGGTCAGCTGCCCTGGAGGCACTGGAGCGTGCTGCCCAAGCTAGGCAGACCAGGCAGCAGCTCTCGGGTCTTCGCAGACCTGTGCCCACTCCCAGCAGGCCCAGGGGCCGCTCTAGCAGCCGCACTCAGCCGCCGGATTACAGGGGTGGTCTGCAGAGGTCTTAGCGGCCCACTCAACCGCCTCCCAATGACTTTCGTGCCCCAGGTCGCCCACCTTCCAGACGGCCTCGTGCCCCAGAGCCTTACCGGCGCCCCCCAAGGGGCTCCAGGGGCCGGGGGGCTGGGCCCTGAAATCCCGGGGGCGGTCGTCGGCTGCTTTCCCAGCAGCAGCTCAGTTACTGGGCGGTCTGTACTTCCGGCCCTTGGGTGGTTTTCACCTTAACCCAGGGGTACGGACCGCAGCTCCGGCCCCTAGCCTTCGGCTGGGTCTAATTGACAGTCGTCAGCGATCCAGCAGGGCCCTAGCTCTGGCCCAAGAGTTGTCCGTCCTTCTGTCCAAGGACGCAATCGAGCCGGTAAGACCCTCTGCTTAGCCCAGGGGGTTCTACTCTGCGTACTTTCTCGTGAGCAAGAAAGTCGGCGGATTTTGCCCGATCTTGGACCTCAGAGGAATCAATAGATTCCTGAAGGTGCTGCCATTCTATATGCTGACCACTGCATATGCACAGGTGGAGTGGTTCTCAACCGTGGACTTGAGGGATGCCTACTTCCACGTGGGCCGGGCAAGATGGTGCCTTATATTCAGTTCCTCCGGCCCTTGGGCAGACTGGCAGCTGCCTCGGCCGCTGGGCCCTTAGGCCCGCTGTCGTTGCGCCCCATGCAGATGTGGCTGAACAGCCTTCACTTGGACGCCAAGTGGCACAGGGAAGTCAGGGTGTCGCAGCATCGCCTCCACTCTCTGTCACGCTGGAGGGGCAGGGCCTATCTCCTAGTGGGCGTGCCCATGGGCGCCATCCCATCCCGCCAGGAGACCATCACCATAGGTGCATGTCTCTCCGGGTGGGGTGCAGTGCGGCAGGGCAGGACCGTTCAGGGTCAGCGGTCTGCCCAGGAGAGTGCGCGCCAGGTCAACGTGCTAGAGCTTCGGGCTGTGCAGCTTGCACTCACGCACTTTCTACCCCAACTGGGGGACAAGAATGTGCGTGTTCCTTGGGGACAGCATGTACGTTGTTGCTTAGACAACAGTCCCTTCTAGATAGTGGACGTTCTCACTCCACTCTGAATTTATGTGGCTGCTATTTCTGCCCGACATGTTCGGGTCGACGGTGCCATGGCGGGGTACCACAGGTCGGTGTCCCTCTTTATGAGAGGGGCTTTACGGCAGCGTCCCCCTAGCACCCCGAGGGCTCTGGCTCGGGACCTGCCCCTGCCGGATGCCCTATCATCTCCTCCCTTCGAGCCCCTGGCCCAGGTGGGGCTTAGGTGGCTGCCCACGAAGGCAGCATTTCTGCTTGCCATAGCCTCAGGGAAGCGAGTCGGGCAGTTGCATGTCCTTTCCATAAACTATACATGCCCGAGGTGGGACTCTCAGGCGTTGCCCTTTGGGCAAATGTGGCATTCCTGCCCGGGGTCCTTCCACAAACCCATTTCAATCAGCCTGCCCAGCTGGCACGCTTTGACATTCAGGAGTACGGCACGTCGAAGTTGCTGTGCCCTGGGGGTGCCCAAAGGGCGTATATCAAGGCTACTGCCTGTATACGGCAGTAGGAGCAACTCTTGATTTTGCCCTGGCGGCACTAAAGCAGGGTATATGCAGGAATCCTGAAGTCAAATTGAATACCTTTTAAGACCTTTTTTAAGACCCTTTCCATACATTTTAAGACCTCATTGCAACTTCGAGTTCTATCCGGTTACATTGGCGACACACTTTACCTCACATTGACTATATTGATTGTAAGATAGCACAACTAAACAGAGTGCAGACAGACTACTGAAGCCTCCTCTCCACATGAACTTCAACCTCTCTGTGAAGGTCAGGGTTAATGCAGGATGCTGCTTTGTTGCTTCTGTACTATGTGCTCTTTCATTCCAGTCAAACTCCTCAGAAACCATTAGAAACCAGGATTTGACCAATAAACAAAACAATTGACAAAACTTTGAACTATGAAATATATGAAACTTTGGTGAGCTTCAGCGGGGTAATGCCATATAGGAGCTCCCTCACAAATACCCAGGGGTTCAATTGGGCTGGGGCTGTCGGGGCTATGCCCGGCACATAGGACGATGCTCTGACCTCATCACCCTCACACATTTGTCATATGTTTACAAAAAACGATATATATGTTAAGACTTTTCTCATTCTTAATATAGACTATATTTAGGGTCGATATGTGTTGACCTCACTTTAAAATAGCAGATCTCTGTGACCGGATATAGTTTGGCTTAGACCCCGGCCCCACGAGGACACATACAGTAAAACGCAAACGCAAAAAAGTCTTCCGTTCACACGCATTCGATTCATTAACGTGTCCGTTCACACTAGAACGCTGGAAATGCTGGAAACGCTGTAGTACATATGCCAGGCCTGTAATGGCGCGTTTCCACTGCAGCGGGTAGCTCGCTTTAAGCGTGCCGAGCCGTGCGGGGCCCGTTTTTGGTTGCGTTTCCACTTGGCCTAGTTTTGGCCCGGGGCTACTTTTTCACCTTTTCTCTGGCCCGACTAAATGGTGGTTCTAGGGCCAGGAACAACCAGGCTGAGTCGGGCTGAGTATGCTAAACTAGAGAGAGAATCGCTGGCAAGGGGGCTACAACTACAACAAGATGAACATATTTGACCGTGATGTAATTGTAATACACGTTTCAAAATGATGCCGAAGTAACAACATACTGATACCGGTTAGTAAAAACCATGAATTAATGCTTTGAGTCTGCAGACAGACGGCAGGCGAAACACCCTTTTAAAATGCGTGTTTTCTAAATGTAGCTTGGCTAAGCTAACGTTATATATGCTTCGACCGTCCACACTCACAACAACGGCCTATACAGACATAAATAAACCAGCGACTGTATTCGCCATGACACAGGCAGTCTGTGGTTTGTACTTGTTTAACTTGTGTCTAGTTTCTGAACAGATATGAGGAGCTGTGAGCTCTGAGTGCTAAGAGCTAACGGCTGTGTTGTTTTTCTGGGGCTCTCATTGAAGATGACGTCACGGCTCTGCCTACACTGCGTTACTATAGTAACTGCCCCAGTTCCTAAATTGTAATGGAAGCGCAGCATTAAAGTGAGCCGGGCCTAATAAGGCCTAACCAAACCGAGCGAGGCCGAGCGAGGCCTGCAGTGGAAACGCGCCATTAGTGGCGCTGCTGCCGCCACAAAATACACCAAAAGCAGCGAAGAAGACCCCGGAGCATGATTGTCATGGTTGCCCTTCTGTTTATTCTCCGCGGTGGACGGCGTGTTCTCCTGCTGTATATCTCTCAGGTAGTCCACCAGCAGATACCCCCACCCCCCCCACAGAGCGGAGCAAGGCAACGAAACTTAAAATAAGAAGCAGCATTTTATGGCACGCTATGCATGGGGCCACCTTGAGGGGGTTTCCCGACATGTTGTTTCAGTAAATTAAAGGGTGTTTCATGTTGTCGTTGCTGTGGACCTTCTTAATACCTTGGAAAATGCCGTTTAATACTTTTTAATAGCCTTAATTTTCGCTAAATTGATTTATCAACTTTTAATACTTTTTAAGACCCCGCGGACACCCTGTAAAGGAGGTTATGCCCTCTAACCAGTGGCTGCCCCACTGGGTTGTCGATACCATCTCACAGGCTTACGGGGCCAGTGGCCGCCCCCTGCCATCAGGCTGAGATGCCACTCTACAAGGAGCATCTCAACATCTTGGGCTGCCCTGTGGGTGGTGCCCCTGGAGACCATCTGCGCCGCGGTGTCGTGGGCGTCTTCTGGCACATTCTCCAGTTGTCATCAGGTCAATGTCGCCACTCCCCATTCTTTGGGCGTGGTCCTTTTGCCGAGCTCCGCTGTTTCCAGTGGTGAGCAAGGGCTTGGATTCTTCATGACATTGTTGGTATAAGTCATCCAGTGCTTAAAGCACTGCCTCTGGCGGTCAGTAGGGACGAAATAGAACGATAGTTACGGCTGTAACTACGGTTCTATGAGTCCCGGATGACCGCCAGAGTTTCCTGTCACTCAGAATTCTTGTGTGCTCGCGAGAAGATTCTGGGAACAGATCCTCTGATGACACCGGCTGATATAGCCGGTGTCACGTGGGTCACAGGTGACTTTGTTGTTATTGGTACTCGAGCTGCGCATGCTCGCGATGGACATATCCAGTGCTTAAAGCACCGCCTCTGGCGGTCATCCGGGACTCATAGTGTTAGAGCCATTTTACCTTTTGTTATTATTGTCTGAATGTTGGGCTTAATAATAATATAAATTAGATTATACTGTAAATTATCGGCTATTTTTGTGAGTCACATTATGGTTTAAAATGCATTAATTTAAGGCTCACTTATTATTTGTTATATGTGCGTCAGTATCACGTGCATGGCTATGCCTATATATGGTAGGTTGATAGGACACAGCTGGGGGTGATAGACGGGGAAATGGAAAAGTCTTTTGACCGTGTTCTTTTTGTTACTTTGGAAAATGATACACTTTTGAGTTACTATGAAGCGAAGAAATGTGTCCTCCTGTATGCACCGTGTGGATCAGTGAATAAAGCTCATCTGATTCAACTACGATCTCCGCTGAATTGTTTGGAAACAAAGAGAGGCGCGTCAAAACCCACAACCCCGATAGAGGTGGCTATTAAATGGTAGACAAGGATTAAAATGCCACCACAATAGTCAAAAGACTCCGTAAACTGTGGATAAAGACTTCGAAGGACAAGCACAGGATTCGTGTGGATTCCAGCTCTGCTTTGGAAACAGCGAACGGACGTTCTAAAGTGCCGAGGAGGAGGCCGTGAGTAAACCACGCCGGCCCGGAACTTATGAATGAGACGCTGTTTACAACGGGATCGCTTCGTCAAACAATGCAAGTACTGATGTGTGCATAGTTACGGATGTTTGACAAAACGAAACGGGAAATCCATCCAGTGATATCCTGATGCTTACTGAAGATAATCCGCAATTGCTGTTGGAATGCTTAAACAATGAAATACATTAACGAACTATCACGCAGTTTAGGAAGCGGACGTTAAAGGAATGTTTGGCACAAAAACAGGATTCGCGAAGAGCTGTTCTGGGAAATATTAATGACTTTATTTCATGTGGATTAAGTGAAGAAAAACTAAAATAAACCATGGATCCTGATATACCCTCCAGCTGATGTTGCCGCCGCAGAGGAGAGATTTAAAACTCTCAGCCAATCGCGAAGAGGAAAGCTTGGAGCATGCACCCGCAGAATGAATGAAATTAACCCATTTCTGGTGCGAGGTGGAGATGTGGAAAAGGTGGATGAAGCTGTTGCAACGTTCAAGATGTTACTCAATGAATTTATGGAATGTCATGGAATTGTTCAAATGCTTTTATCTGAGGAAATAAGGGAAACTGAGAGAATAGATTGGTATGAACCAAAAATGTCTGCATTCACGAATTTCCTTAAGGATGTGGAAACGTGGAAAAGCTCTCAAATGGATCCTCAGATACTGATTGAACCCCATGACAGTGTTTCCAATGCATCAACCAGGAGGAGCTCAAAAGCAGGATCAGCAACTTCTTCTGCTTCCTCAATCCACCTCAAAATGGCCACAGAAAGAGCTGCCCTCCTTGCCCGGGCAGCAGGATTAAAGGAAAAGCATGCACTTGAAATGGAAAAGGCTCAACTGCAAGCTAGATCCGAACGGATAGAAATGGAAGTCAGCCTAGCTGAATCTGATGCAAAAATGAAAGTCCTGGAGCACTTTGAGACTGGTTCACAAAATCCAACACAAGGAAAATATGATGGCATGAATGACTATTTAAAGGACTACAGATTAAAAACACATATGTCAATGGATGCAGAGCCGTCTCCAATTTCCTTTTGCTGAGTTCGGATCCATTCCCAAGACACCACTTCAAAGGCTTATACACCAACAACCAAGACCACCAGAAAATATTGATAATGCAAATCAAAGCTCTCAACAAACAGCTAGAGATGCAGGAATTACAGGGACAAATACTAATGACAATTTCCTGACTGTGATGCAAAGACAAAATGACATTGTTAATTTACTTGTACTCCAACAAAAACAAGCATCACTGCCCACTAGGGAAAACCCAGTCTTTGATGGCAATCCCCTGAATTATCAAATATTTGTGAGGGCATTTCAACATAGCATTGAGGAGAAAACCACCAGTAACCAGGATCGATTATATTACCTGGAACAATATACTTCGGGATCCTGCAGGGAACTGGTGAGAAGCTGCCTTCACATGGATGCTAATAGTGGCTTTGCTGAAGCTAAGAGACTGCTAAAAGTGCATTTTGGAGATGAGCTCAAGATAGCAAGCGCATATATGGGAAAAGCTCTCAACTGGAACACTATAAAGGCAGAGGATGGAAAGTCACTGCACTGTTATGCACTTTTTCTGAGAGGCTGCTGTAATGCAATGAGGGATCTGCAGAACATGGAGGAGCTGGACCTGCCATCCAACCTACGGCTCATTCTTTCAAAGCTACCTTACCAAACTAAGGGAGAAGTGGAGAACAGCAGCTTGTGATATTCTGG